>NW_019101449.1:321105-347507 GCF_001856785.1 Myzus persicae | reverse complement strand
CGCGCACACACACACACACATCTTTCCGGGTCAAACCCCCGGCTCTCCTGCTATAAATCCGCTTAGCGCAAAAAGAAAAATATGTATAACTAACGAGTGGTGCTTGAGCGCATATATCATCATTATATAAGTACGCGGGACGGGAGTACGTACGTACAGTAATAGTGTTATAATAATAATATTGTCGGGCTCTAAAAGAGGTTCGCGCGAAATGCAGCGTTTTCGTTTGGAACGAGCGTTATCGATAGGCCTCCGGTGCAGCGCGAAATCTATAAATTATGTTCGGTTTTTATGAAACATATACATATATATAGGTGCACATTATACATAAATCGCTGCAGAATTTAGTTTCTTTTCCCTCTCGCTCTTTCTCTCCGCCAGCTCTTACTCTCGTCTCTATAGTAGTTATTATAATATACGAGTATACGACTTTACGCTCATACCTGCACATGCAGTTACCTTAATGAACGTATATCGCTTACGACATCATCACTGTCAGGTAGTGTCAGCTCTCATATATATATATATGTGTGTGTGAAATAAATTGTATGCACACTTGCATATAGTCTGCGGATATTCGAATAAATAGTAGTACATACCTGATGTATACAGACCGATTTGTATGCTTAACTTCTCTCTAGAAACCTCCCTTTTTCATTTTAAATTATTGAGTGATTTTTTTTTTTTGAAAATTTTGATACGTCTAAATCGAGTAGTTTTTGAGTTACGTAACTTTGTGTTGTAAGGATATTATATCATTGGTAATGAGTTGAGTAGTTGAAGGACTAAGACGATTTGAAAAAGTTAGCAATTATTACTATTGATTTATCAATATTTTTTAAAAATGATCCTAATAGTATAATAAATACCACAGCATCTAACATAACATTATATACAGTTTTTATTTTTATAAAACCATTTTTAATAATTACTATCCTTAGTATAAACATTTTAATAACTCAGAAACCACTCATTAGGATTTGGATTTAGATTCATCAACACTTTCAAAAAAAAATCTTCCACTAAATAATTTTCGCTAAAAAAGGGGGTCTTTCATTTGAAAAATAGAAGATTATACCACCCACCACAGGATTAAGTAGTACAACAAATATAAAGAATTTGAAAATATGGTCTTTTGGACTAATTAAAAATTCTAAAAATTAGAATTAGAACAAATGTACACTATTAAAGGGAAAAATGGGGGCGAACATGCTTAAAAAAATCACCCTGCATAATATATACAATAATATTAAATAATATAATAAAATCTACAGTAAGTACACAAACTAGTTATTTGTTAAAGCAGAACGCAAATTTAATTTTTAAAAAACGATAGGTACCTTTAATACGGGATGATTGATTGACCTATATTGCATACTAACAGATTTTCTATAAGTAAATGGATCAGTGGATCACAATACTCTTACAGTTTTGCAGGATACCCCTCGCCATTTCACTCAGGGAATCTCAACTTTAAATACTTTTCAAAACAAATCGTTTAGTATAATTTAATATTTACATATCGATAAACCTGGAAGAGTATATATATAGAATGCGAAATGACTATGTATTGTATTAATATCTGAATATTTTTCATAAAAAGGTATCGCCTAATGGCATACCTAAAATATATACTATATTAACAAAATAATAATTGACTTGGGAAATTAGCGTAGTCGTTTAAATACAGATCACTCCCTTACATAAATACACATAACATCTAATATCGTGAGATTGACTTGCGTATATATCTGTAATAATACGTGCAAAATTATATAATTTATATAATATCATAATACCTGTTCAGTTCTTGCTGATGGAATACGACCGGTGCAAAGCGGGTATTATTTTTTATTGAAAATAAAAAATACGCGGTCGTTTAAAACATTAACAGAATTAATGTTTATAAATTACGCGGTGAACGGAACGCGAATATTCTTTTTTTGAGTTCTAAATTGATTATTGCTTTCACTGTTTTTATTGCGCAGTTAATCGTCATTTTTTTTTA
Source organism: Myzus persicae (assembly GCF_001856785.1). Taxonomy (NCBI): domain Eukaryota; kingdom Metazoa; phylum Arthropoda; class Insecta; order Hemiptera; family Aphididae; genus Myzus; species Myzus persicae. Next base: position 345,499 of record NW_019101449.1, on the reverse strand, counting down.
TTTATATATAAAAAACGCCAACCTAACCTTTCTTGATTTGACAACTCTTTTTATTGTTGACTAGAAATTAGCTTTACAAAAATATTCTATTTCGAATTTTATTAATCGAAAATATATTTTTTTAAATATTGCACAATAATAACACAATCACTAACGACTAATAAAAACCATAATATTATGTTACACTTTACATACATTATTGTAATAATAAATAATAATAACGAATCAAAGTTAAGTTTATAACATTTCGTCACCTGATCTTTGTTGTTAGTATACCTACCTACCTATAATAATATTATGGGTAAATGTGGTTGTATAATTTGTATTTTTAATCGCCTGGTTACAAACTCACGTAGACTATAATATGATAATGCGACTGTATAGGTTTATCGAAAGTCTGCAGATTACGTTTCTATTAAAATTAAATTTTTTCTCAATCTACAAATAACATCACGCATTTCTGACGAAATAATAGTTTTGGCCTATATTCGTGTCAATTTTCTTTCTTTCTATTGTTGTTGGCCTGTATTACAGTGTACATGAGAGTATTCATATACTCACGTGATACGAACATTGATGAACTATTATCATGATACTGTGTATTAGTATATATATATATATATATATTTGACTGCCTTTTGTCTTATGCGTACAATATTCTGAATTGTTATGTCGGACAAATCGAAAGAATCGACTACGTTAATGGTTGAAACTCCAAGTATATTATATTGTTCGATATCTGTATAGGTTAGCCGATCTTTATCATCGGTGAGATATTTTTCCACGTCCATCTGAAATTATTAATCGTTCTTCTCGCCAATTTCGACCGGACGAAACTTTAGAAAAGCACGAGTCCATTTAAGGTTTTTATTTTTTTTTATATCGTTTGGCCTAGATTTTGTTGTGCCTTTTTTATGTAACCACCTCTCTCGACGAAAACGATTTTTATTTCATGCAACGGTATCGATCAAACGAAACAATATAATATTGTTAGGAGGTGCCTATCTGTATAATAACCCAACAGCAGCCGCCTGCATCGTGTGATCGGTGTCGATTCAAAATTTGTCTTCGGTACGACACGTGATTTGGATATTGTGTGGTCACGACGACGTGTTCAAGACTATATATACATGATATTATTATATAAAATTGTGTTGATCGCTAAAAATTCGCACGACTGTTAAAAAAAAAAAATGAAACAACGTTATCTTCTCGTCGGACAATGAAAAGAGAAACGTACTTTGAAAATGATTACTATGCACAAAACGACAGTATTTTTTCGTACTGCGGGTAATAAAACCTCTTTGGCCACCTTAGATTCGACTGAACACACTTTAGTTTTTCCACGGTCTGCTATTTGTAAACGATTTAAGTCAACTAATGATGACCGGAAAACCGCTATCTAGATAATGCCATGCACTCCAGTGTGACAATATAGTTGCTGCTCCTATAATAGATAATTAATACTATATTATATTCGTCGAATGAGTGTTTTTATTTTGTATCGACCAATATATACGTGGGTACATGTTTGATGGACTAATAGACTTTGATAGAGCTACTCAGACATTGACGCCGGTGAAAAATATATTATTATTATTATTAAATTTTAGGATTCAGTAGACATATAATACATCATTATTATTATCATCTTTTCTGTACGATATTCACTCAATGATGTTATTATACCATTACGGCTTTAGTGCGTATAATTTAATGTTATTTAGCTCATCGGTGGCGCCATACCTCATACATTCCTCTGTGGCTGCAGCCAGCGACCACTCTACCTATGTAATATTATTTATGTTTACACTGTATCAGATTTATCTTAATAATCACATGATTAGTGCAATTAAGCCTACTGCTGTAAGTACGTATAGTTTATTCGAGACTGTTGGTAAGATAATTTTGTAAACACAGTTGTTAAAAATCGAAAATCGCCATTACCGTTGTCCTTTATCCACATGGGTACATGATATTTCATTTTAATTTTATTCGATGTAAATGGACTTGGCCGATTTTGGGTATCGGTTTACAGTTTTTTTGTTATACGTACTCAGCTGAGTACCTACACCGGGACTGACAAAATCATGTCGCGCGCAAAATTAGAATATTTTTATGATTTTTATTTTAAATAATAAATAATAACACAATGTATGTATTAGTATATCTACAGATAAAATTGAATAATCGATATTGAACGATAAATAGCCGTATGCTCGTAATATGTGCCTAGGTTTTTATGTACCGCTCTTCATGATTTAATTGCACGTATCGTCAAAATAATTCGCCACCCCTAAGTCTTGTACTATGATACGTTCGTGTGTATTGCATACTTGCCGATGTGTCGTTACACCAATTAATCGGTGACGTGTGCAAGACGTATTTCGGTCTATTTCTCGGAAAGAAAGAAAAATCGTTTGAAAGAAACGTTTACAACGTAACATGTAACCAAAACCAACTAAATAAGTATGTATTACCATTGTATTGCTATCGTTTCTCGGTCGGTTATTTTTGTCCATTTACCGAAAATCACCTGTTACGCGTATTTCGCTGTCGGTCATACTTTTGCTAATTCAACAAGTACCTACCTATATTATATACACCCGAACGTATAATATATAGTATAATACAATACCGGGCATGTATATATACCTACGAGCTACGGTTCGATGTTGGTAGCTGGGACGCGATATTATTATATTAGATATATGCGTTCACCACGTTACCACAGATACCTCTATTACCAATTATGTGCATGCAGGCGCGAAGAGTTCTGGACAACACGGCCGACGTCCGAAAACGCTGTCCCGCGGCGGCATTGTCATTTCACGACGAGCGTGTGTAACTGTACAGCGAAAATTACCAGTTCTATACCTACGTAATATTATCGTACATTTCTTTTGATATTTCGGTATGCATATTTTAATACATGTTATTACATACGACGATCGATTCGTCAGCCGACCGCGATAATCGATTCGCTTGCAGTCTGCAACAACGACGAGGAACATGTATAATTACGAGTGTACTCGTATACTCGTACACCATACATGTATGCGACGGAAGAAGGTTTTTCAATTTTCTTCGATACCACTCACTGAAGTATATATTCCGGTCTTATTCATGCACCATAACTTATTGTGCATATAATTTATTTTTATTAGAATAAAAAATTTAAAAAATACGGATCGCGGGCACGTTCAATAAGATAACAGTTCTGCAGCTGCCGTCTTGCCTCGGCTCTAAAGGCATTCCATACATAAACTCATGTTGTCAATTTTACATCCAACTCCTATATACCATATCATTGATATTTCGTCATGCGGTGTGTGAAAAACCGTTACAGTTTCAAATAATTAAGAGTGTTCGTGTGAAGTCATCCTCGAGTAATAATAATCGCAAATTCTTATATCGATTATAATGATGTAAATTTTGAATTTTGACTATCAAAACCACGGCATTACGTGTTTTATGTGCAACTATTATAACCAAGATAAAATATACAAAAATACAGTTATATATGCAGCGAAAGAATTGCAGTTGGTTGCGTACACCATAATGCCTTTATGTATAGGTACACAAAATACGTATTATGACCGACTTCCCCCCCCCTACCATCGCTAAGACATGATGATTGCGTGAAAAAGTTCTTTAAAAAATCATTAACTTTTAAACGCAATTCTCATAGATATACTGATAATAAGTTGTATGGGTACAGCGATCGTGTTCATCTATTATATAGCTACCTAATCCAAAAAGCGACCGGAAATGCTAGGATGGGAATGTTTTTTTTTCATTATATTACCGTCTGATTCTTCCGTCCGTCGGCGTGCGTGTGTGTATTGATACTGTACAATATATGTGCAGACGAGGTTGGTTTTTCGATTTGTTCTACGTTTTTTTTCCCCGCAGACAGTGTATCATATATATGTATATGGGTTATAATATGATTTATAGAGTCCTCTCGCGATATTTAGCGAATGATGACCTGCGCCGGAGCGAAACGCCCTTCGACACGACGAAACAGCCAAGCGCATACAATCGTACAAATTGTATAATGTTATTTTAAACGATTAATCCCGTCGCATTATATAATATAACGATTTATATTATTACTATAAAACCGACGACGATGCTACATTTTACACATATCTGAGCAGACGGCCGCGGCGACGGTGAAACCTTTCAACCACCGCTCGATGGATATCGGCACGCTTATTGTGTATGAATATATAATATTGTAAGACTTTAACAAGACGTTCGACAATAATAAGTACCTATTCAGTAGTGGTTATACATATATAATATGTTACGGGCAATGTAAACCACAGTTTTTTTTCTTAGCCAACTAATATTATTTTTCATTATTTTTAAAAATTATAATCATTGCCTATTTATAGTATTGATTTTTTTTTTAAACAATCATTATTAATTTTATTCGTGTACCGTAATATTACGAATATTTTGATGGAATAACAAAAAAAAATTAACAAGTATCATCATTTTATTTTTATAATAAATTATAATTTTATTATTACCTATTTATTTGAACAAGATTTAAAAGCGGCACTTGGAATTACATAGTCGGTCTGCTTTTCTACACTTGATTTTTAAATAGGCAGTACGATACGTAACCAAAATAAGTTTATACACAGTGTTTCAAAAAATTCAGTTTATTGTATTATAATGATACATGAATAAAATTAATAATGATTGTTTAAAAAAAAAAATCAATTCTATAAATAGGCAATGATTATAATTTATAATAATAATAAAAAATAATATCAGCTGGTAAAAAAAAAATCGTGGTTTATACATTGCCCGGGCAGGACCACATTGTCCAGTATTCCACATTGCCCGTAATATATATATATATATATATATATGATAAATTGTTATTGTCACCTTACAATAATATGTCATTGCCTCGTCGTGATTCTGTTGTGAGTCTCGAATTATGGGCCTAGAAGATAACTAGCATCAGTTGAACAACAGCAACATGTATATCATTATTCAACCCAAAGTCACTTCTCACAGCGCGCTGAAAAAATGCAATAGCAAAACGAATATAATATATGACTGCGTATGGAACCAGGTGGAACCGAATTAACGGTAACATCGATCTCGTTTGACGACATAGTAAAAATATATTATGTCACATCGTTGATTATGAATACTTGTATTTGCATAGACCTTATACTACTAGATAAGAACTGTGTATGCAAAATAGCATTACGATCGGCGTAACAACGTCTCTCGGTGATGTAGGCCATCTTTACAAAAAAAAAAAAAAATACAATAATCTATACATCTCACCCTGCTTCCAGAGTAGACGAGTAGTTTGACTAGCCCCAAATTTTATACCGGAAAATTCTATTTTTTTGCCATCCTTACTCATTTTGACCAACAGGTCTCCGTGTCCCGGTGGGCTAATCCGACCCCGTTTACTGCCCCGTTCGTGTGAGTAACAGAGAAATCAAAAAGCGCCCTCTGTGTCGACACGTTTTCCATACACTCGTTGTTTGTCTATAGCAGTATGAGTTCTATGAGTGTTTATAACCAATGGTATTACGTATGATATGGCGGTTTTGGGCAGGCACGCAGCTTGATATCGATCGATCATAATATTTACGATGTTGTAGTTATGAGCTGTATGTACGTAATTATAGTCGAAATCATAAAAGCTAAACTCAATTAGAACGAGTGGGTTCCGGTTTTCCGGAAATATGTTACTGCATCGCACAAGTTCATTTCTAAATAATAATAACAATTTATTTATATCACATTATATAATAACGTATCAACTGATGTAAATTATACGCTTGGGTATAGGAGGTACCTACGACTATATAAAAACTGCAAGATTTATCATTATCATAACCACTGCAGTTGTAACACTGCAATCTAGGTTGTTTACTCGCGGACGTCGTCGTAACGATGTTTTTTTAGGTACGACTTAGGTAGGTACAATATAGGAGTTGTAGCTGCTGCGGGTAATGGTCGTGCGCTTTCCACGTTTTGTCGAAACTTTTATTTTAACGATAATACAAAAATGATTACTAGACAAATAATAATATTGAAATACACACTTTGAGTGCTTTATTTATACACCTATCATTATAATATGCCCCGAGTATGTCGGCCACAATATTATTCGAATCGGCTCTTTAAATAGCCGTTGTTTTGAAATCACTTCAAAAGTTTTTTTTTTATTTCACGAAAATAATTACGCGTTTGACTCAACATTTTTAAATCATTATATAATAGTGTAATACTATATAATATAATAGAAGTGTTTACTCTGCAGTACTCTGTAGTACGACGATTTTTTATCAGAATACTACTCTGCAGTAGATATATAGTTTTGAAGGACTTGCGATGACGACCGTCATTGAACTAGGTTTACTCGTACCTATAATGGCCGCTGTGATGAATGTAATATGCTCGTCTGCGTTGTTGTTTTCAAATCTCACTCGAACTAATTCGATAAACGTTCTCAATCTCCGTTTATGGCCGCAGTTTCAGAGCCCTTTCACCACCTCACGGGTGAAAAAGAACTCGGAAGGTGTGCGATAAATAATACCTCTGCGGAAATCGTAACGATCTACGCCGTAAGTATTATAAGTCATAATACACACAAGATGGGCCACATCTTCCAGTTTTACTTATTATTTACTTATGTATAATTCCTGTTAACCTCGTGGAAAAACAGGCGAGTACACTACAGTGATTGCATTGCAAATTGCAATAACCATTAAACAGTAATTTTCTCTGTGAATGCATTATGCATGTATGACATGTATAATGTATTATATACATATTATGTTTTTTAATTATTCCGAGGCCGAGTAATTCCCTGAGAATTCCCAACTCGAGTTAGTAACTATACAGATTATATAGTTTAGTTGACCGGACGTCCGGATAGTTTGCGTTTTTCGAAAACTTAAAAAAACTTAAAGAATCATGAAATCGATAGAAATATGGTAAACTTACTGAAAAATCTTTGTCACGCATGTTCTCTGAAACTACTCATCGAATTATTTTGATTTTTGTTTTTAAAGAAAGAGTACATCGCGGAGAAGGTTTCTTAACATTTTTTTCAACCCTTATAAGTTACTTTAAAGTAGCTCCCAGGTGCAATTTTTTCAGCTCACGAAAAACCAATACTGTTTTTGTTTATTTAGACGGTTGCCATTGGTTACAGTAGAAATATGGCATACACATTTTTCACAAATATATTATTTTTTTAAAAAAACTATCTTTAGCACGGACAACGTCGAGTAGAACAGCTAGTACATTAATCTATACACAAACTGAATATTGGACTTGCATAAATTATAACCAGTATACCTAATATCGTGGCCGCGATTTATTAATGCCATATAGGTATGCCTACACATGTATATAGTCCGGGGTGCGTTTTTCCCCGCGATCGTCGCTTCGTTTCGCCGGCACACACTTATCGACCAAAACGGGACCGTGCGAGAGAGAAAGTATAATGGGTATATATATATAATATATTATGTACCTATCTATACAACACACGCCTAGACATAACCCGATGGAGATAAGGACCACTGCAGCAGACTCTGACCCGTTGACACACAGACACACACACACACACACACACACACACACTCTCTCGATGATAATATTTCTATACATCGCGGGACACGTAGATTTACGCGCCGCCCCTTCGCAGACCTCGACGCTATTGCATCCGCTGTCGGCGTATCTGCTCACACATGGCCACGGACCTATATATCGCCCGAGTCGTATTATATTATTATACATGTGCTTAGAAAGTTGTTTTACAAATATTGTTTTCTTGTGTTCCGCCGCCACTATATAATATAATATCCCCTTCCGATCGTCGTCTTCTCCGTCTACTATTGCTTCTTCTTCTTCTTCTTCTTCTTCCTGCCGCAATAGCCCAATAGCTAGACGCTCGGCGGCATGGTTGCACGCCAGAGAAAGTGAATAATATTTGTAAACACAAGCACACACACACACACACACACGTGTCGCTATAAGTATATATGCCAATATTATATTATATATATTATACTCGCGAGCTTATAATATTATACGGCGAACGACGATGAGCTTCTAATCGCGGCTGGGCGGCGGCCTATTCTATAGGTTATACTAACGGTAAAATCGAAACGATCAGTCGCCGTCGAGTATAATACACTGCAATATATAGTATCGTTTTCCGCATTGATTTTTTTATTATTTTTATCATCATCGGCTATATGTACCTATTATAATATATTTGTGGAAACTCGAGAACGAGGTCTTCAAATTCCGGTTTTATATATAAATAGATATAAGATAGACCTAAAATCATATTGTATAGCTGTCGAGATTTTTGTTGGCACGAGAAACATGACGAGTGCCCCTCGCACACCGTGAAATATGCGCTGGCGGACCGTCATCGTCGTATTATATTATTGTGGCTCGAAGATATTATACGCGGCAAGCGTTTAAGTCTCTTTTGACAATAATACAATAATATTGTATTTACCACACACGTCTACAACTATATAATACTGTTCGTCACTGCGGTGTATTGTTACCTATACCTATCGGAAACGTCCGGTTTCTATGTGTATTATTATTATACATGTTTATAGTGTTCACACTTCCACAAAATATATATACGCAGGTATCATGTGTGCCGCGTGTTGCAGTCCGTAGTATATACTGTATAGACACGGTTGAAGAATTATTAACATGCAGTTTGGTTTTTCTCGTTTGTTAAAACACACGGGCCATATAGGTCTTATGAAACACTATATACTACTTATATATTTTATTATGAATGTCTCGTTAAGGTACAGCAGATTATACCTATTTATATAGGTACTCTATAGGAGTCGTAAAAATGCATTTTGTCATAATTTTGAAACGCTGCTTGAAAACAACAATTAGGTGCGTCCCATCATTATGCTATATTAATAATAATGTAGACGTGGTGAGCTCGCTCCACGCTCGATCCAGACTCCACACGACTAGAATAAGGTACGACGTACGCGCGGAGTATAATTGTTGGCAGGTTTATTTGAGATCTTGCGACATATATTCATATATAATAGTAATATAATGTCAGGATATATAAACCTATTATACTATGGTATTATGGTACATAGATACGATGGGTGTCCGGGAAAAATTGAAAATATTATTCCGATGTTATACGTACCTCACCTATATAATATGTTTTGTGGATATCGATATACGACCGGTTATAATCATCATAATATAAATATATAATACTTATAATATCATCGTCATACCTGTACACACTATTTACGACGGTGAAACGGTTATCGCTGTCCGTCGTGTAGATCAATATATATGTGTCGCTTTGAAATCCGATACAGGTATATCCTCGTACATCGTTTTCGTCGTCAGATTTCTATCTGATGAAACCGTGCAAGTTTGTAAACCATCACCGATTGCGATTGATCCTCTCGTCCGTGTTGTACCTATATTACACTTTTATATTCTCTACGATATTGTGTCGATTGAGACGATTTTGATATAATATGTGTGCACCTATATTAATGATCATCATTAATACACATACATTCGTGTGTTCATATTATATACTATTCGATTTGTACCTATTTTAACCAACGATCGATTATAATGGAGCCCGTTTCCTGTGGTCGACACAGTTCTCGACATGCGCGTAATGCGTATAATCGCTGCGGCCGTAATCGGCTACAAAATAGGTCCGTAAAATATAATATATATATTTTTGGACACATGACAGCGGGAACGAACGATATTTTATTCGACGCGCGTAATACGGTACATTTAACGTGAAATAAATTAACGTGCTACCGTGCGTATATATATAAGCACGTATACAGGGCCCCCCGTTCGCGAAATACGTATCTATATAATATATTATTATATACAGAGTGAGAGAGAAAAATTTAGTTGCTCTTCGCCCGACCGCGGACGCCGCCGCACGCGCCGTCTCTAAACATGATGGCTGCGCTGCCGTATACCTGACTTTATATACCTGTACGATGGTGTTGTACACGTACGACGCGATTGCCAAACAGAAAATCGGAATGCGATCTGATTAAAAAAATAAAACAAAAATCGCGTATAAAAAAAGTAGGTAAGGAAAAAAAAACACGTTTCGCCCAGTGGCTACTCTAAACCGCCGACTATAATATTATGAGACGACGACGACGGCGACGACGAGTGTGATTACGAAAGATGAAAACCAACGGTTTATTATTATTATTATTTTCGTGTCCCGTAATAAACCGTGCACGCGTTAAGTATGTATAAAAATAAAAAAAATTACGAGAAAATCACATAATATCGCAGATAAAGAAGCATGGCCCGAGGCTGGAGGCAGCTCTATTTGTCTTTTATTACAGGTTGTTGCATATTGTATACGCATGCACATAGGTACTTCATATTATTATATGTATGTTGTACCTATTCTCTTCTCAGATTGGACGAGCAGATAATAAGGATTGTATACGGCATGTGTTTTCGTAGGTAACGGCGCTGACCCGATGGTCTTGTCCGATTTTCCTAGTCGTAAACGATAAACAAAATATTGCCAGTAAAATATATTATTACACAGTATGTATGAAAGCGTTTTTAAAATTATTTTCTGTGCCGAAATGTTAATAACGTATAAACAGAACAATTATTAAGAATAATACCTATGTGTCTATGGTAATGGGTTGAGTAGGTAGGTTAGACGATTTGAAAAAGTTAGCAATTACTATTGATTTATCAATATAAATAATTTGTAAAAATGATCAAAGTATAATAAATATTATATCTAACATAACATATGGTTTTTATTTTTATAAGATCAATTTTCAGGATTATTATCTTTAGTATAAATATTTTAATAACTCAGAAATTACTCATTAGAATTTTTATTTAGATTCATCAACATTCACCAAAAAGTCATCCGCTAAAAATTTCCAGTAAAAAGGGGCATTACTCATTTTAAAAATACAAGTTTGTATCACCATAGAATACTCCTTAATAAGCAGTACAAAATATATCATAAATTTGAATACATAGTCATTATAGGTCTTCTTAAAAATTCTGAAAATTAGAATATAAATAATCGTACTATTAAATTGAAAAATGGGTGGGAGCATGCTTAAAAAATGTAAGAATGTAAAAACTGCATGTTTTAAATTTTGGTTCTAGTGATATTTTATGAGCTCTCTCTTCAGCCTTACATAAAATATATTTCTTAATGCGATGTCAGCGATTCGAAAAGTCACTGAGGTCCGCTCTCGCGGGGAGGTGCCGTCCACGCTGTCGAGGTTTCGTGTTGCGCGCGATACGATGATAAAATTTATATTAATCATCGTAATAAATAATATTGTATTATTATTAATATTAATAATATTATTATCTATGTCGGTACATTATATCGCGCTACGATGTATAAAACGACCGGAACGATATCGATCGTACGTAAACGAATAATAATAATAATCAGTCCAACGTAAAAACTCCTGTATATATAGATAATAATGTTCGCCGTAGGTGTATATTATAATATTCTAGTGGCTAAAATAATAATAAAAAAATCGTCTCTCGCGCACACAGGCGTGACAATAAATCACGACAGGTACGTATAGAAAGTTGGCGGCGGACATCCAAGAATATAATAATATAATATATAGTAGCCCCGCGAATTCACACGTGCACTGCACATCCGAAAACAATTATAATGCTATTTACGAGCTCCGCCGGTTACCCATTAAAACGTATTATATTTACTATTATTATACTGCGCATAGGATCGCGACCCAGACCTCAAAGCTCAACAATAATATTATGATCCTGGCAGTTCAAGCACGTCATAATATTATTGTACCTACACACGACGAAATGTAGGCACGCACGAGCGCCAAAAAACCTCCTCGTCGCAATAATATTATTGTTTTGCGACTGTACTTCCGTCGACGACGTACGTAGTGATATCTACCGGGGCAAGCAAATCGTGCTGGCTTGAGTCCGAGACGCTTGGTTTTTTGTTTTATTTTTTTATTACCCTAGGATAATCGTTGTTGCCGCGTTCCCCGGCGCGTGGTTTATTGTCAAACTTTCCATTGTGTCTCGAAACCAGTTTTTCTCGTCTATGTTCACTACTATTATCACATACGGTTTTATTTCGGAACGTCGTCGTTTGTCGTAAAAACCATAAGAGTTTCACAACGTGCGTATATAATATGTACACCTACCCATGATAATGCTCGGCACGCGCAACGATTGCGAGTTGTGTGTAAAAACTTTGCGCCTTAGGTGCGCGCGCGCGTACCAAATCGTTAAGCGTTCGACACGGGTACGAGTTACCCATTTTCAAAAACGCAATAGGTGTACCGAATTCCTATCGTAAAGTTAGAGTGTGTGTGTGTGTGTAGATTATAATATCGTAAAGGTGGTATTATGTGTTTTGAACCTTTAGGTCATATAATTTATGTTAGGTATATACCAGAAAACTCGCGCGGGCATTACATTATAATGTGTACAAATATATACAAGTATACTGTCGATGTTGTGTGTTTATATGTATGTATATATATAGGTATTATAATATATTTAAATATGAATACGAATTTATTCATAACTGACGGGCCGGCGGTCGCTCTGTATATACACAGTTCTTAGCATACAAATAGCGTTCGGACCAGCTTCGGTGCGTATTATTATAATATGGTAATTTTTAATACGCATTATATTATTATATAGGTATAGCCGTATAGGTGGTACCTAGAATGCGTACGCGCGTTATTATATTCTGGCCGTCGATTGTATTAGTCAACAGTTATTGTCGATTACTTAAAAGTTAATGTAAAGAAAAAAGGAACGTTCTTCGACGGACGGCGTACATAAAAGTACAAAACGAATTAATAAACTGCAAGCCGATCCGTTAAACGTTCGTATATATTCGTATACCTTAGAGATAAAAATTATTAAACACATATACGCGACAATATGTGAGCAATCCTGTTATCACGGCAGTGGTAATAATAAAATAAAATATATTTTAAAATATACCTACACAAACAGCTATAGTGTTAGTACTATAATAATTTATGTCTATGTGCCGTGCCATCTTCGATTATAATATTATAATGTTATGTATTGTTGTTTACAAAATCGGTCATTGATCTATAATCCGTCTTCCTTTCGTGAAGGCGTTTATATTATTACCTGATATTTTATCATTAAATACATACTGATTTTTCTTCTTTTTTATTAGCCTCTACCATTTCTACGAGTACAAATTTGGCTAGTCATCAGCAGCAAACGACAGGATGGACGACTTTGGCACCAAGTGTACCCGATCGAGACCAAAGACCGCGTTCATCAACAGCTCCCGTTATCGTGGCCACAGTCCCTACAAACAAAACAGACCGAAAAAGTAAAAAATAATTTTGCAATAACAAATGTAGAATTATACTATATGTACTAATACTAAATTTTGTTTACAGTTTATTCAAATTCACCGCCTACTCGGGAAAAAGTTCGCACCGACGATAATGCACGACTTAGGTCCGCTGAACAACATCGGTCAAATTCCAGTTTGTCTCAGACGTCTTCTTCCGGGTGGGATCAGACCGATTCAACTGGCAAGTGAAATCGAAAATTGGGTTATTAAAAAAGAAAAAATGTGTTGAATTTGATTGTTATTTCAGATTGCGTTACCAGAAGATTGCTGATCGAGGAGTACGAAAGTGAATGTAAGTTAAAAGAAATCGCTGATTCGATCACTCGGTTACATCCTCGCAATATAAGTAATGGGATATTATCCAAGCCTAGAAACATGGAGCCCACGAGGGATTCAGATGTTACCAATCAAAAACAGGTATATTTTGCAAAGCACCTGTTTGATCATATTTTATGCTTTTATAATGAATAATATTTTGAATGAAATATGTAAAAACTAAAAACCAAATATTGTTTATAGGTACGTGGAGATCCGGACGGCTGTGGGTTGGATTTGTCTTTAAGGTACTCGCCTAGTTCAGAACTTAGAGTTGATTTACCGACTGAGGATTTATTGAATATAAAGAAAGGCTGGCTTATGAAACAAGGAAGCACATCAGATGTAAGTTTTGGATATAATTAATTTTGAAGAAAAAAACCCAACTTGAATAAGTAATTATTGAAATGTATGCACTTAGGAATGGAACAAACATTGGTTTGTATTACGGGGTTCTGCTTTATTATTTTACCGCGACCCAACGGCTGAAGATCAAGGTATCTTAGACGGTGTAGTCGATTTAAGTTGCGTAACTACTGTAAGTGAAGTGCAAGTTAACAGAAATTATGGGTTTCAAACAATCGTAAGTAGTCTTATTAGCATAAAATAATTTAAATTACTAAGAGACAATCGTTTTGCAGTCTTGGGATGATAAAAAAGTTATATTATCAGCAATAACGTCTGGAATACGAACTAATTGGGTATCGGCCATAAGAAGATCCGCTGGGCTTACCGAAGAAAATATGACTAAACCTTCGTAAATATATTAAATTTTTCATTCGTTTTATAATGTGTGTATGTTCTAAGTTGCATTATGTTTTCATATTTTAGTTTGGACGGTACATTGTCTTCTTCGAGGTCAATTGTTTTTTCTTCGGATGACGAGTATAGAACAGCGTCTGAATGTGGAAGACGTGAAAGTAGTGATTGGGGTGATACTTTACCACCGTCACCTCCTCTGAACCGAACTCCCATATCAAAAGTTAAAGAACGAGCGAGAGGTGGACCCAGGAGTAGAATATTTACTGGAGGGTCTCTAGCAGCTAAACGTTCAAAATCTTCTCCTCCGGTGTCTCCAAGAAGTATATCCGAAAGTTCAAAGTCCGATGAACTTTTATTATCGTCGTGTGCAGAATCTGATGATACTAAGGTAAATCGGAATTAATTTGAAATAATTTAACACGCTGTACTTATAATAACAATTTTGTTCATATTTTTAGAGTGATCGAAGTTCATTAGTGGGCCGAGTAGGAAAACAAACAGATGACCTAGTTGATGTGAAAAAACAACTAACTAGTGTATTGTGTCAGTTGAGTAATGCTGAGCAAGAGTTGATAAGACTGCGACAACGTAAACATGATGTGTTAGCGTTACAAAAGCAAATAGAAACGATGGGAACATCGTTGAAAATGGCCGAGGACATGATAAAACAGAAATCGGACCAATTGGTCGAATTCGATTCAATGAAAAAAAAGTAAACCATCAATTATGAAATAAATGCAATATTTTGACAACTATAATACTAATAGTATTGTGTATTAATAGTTACAGAGATGAAAAGAAAAACTGGGAAACGGCTTTGTGTTCAGTGCAAAATGAGTCGGAAAAACACCTCGAGGAATTGGAAAGAACTAGAGAACAGGTTTCTAGACTTAGAGGCACTCTAGCAGATGTATCCGATCGATTAGCTAGAGGCATCGAAGAAAACGAATCTCTTTACAGGAGGGTTCGTGAACTAGAAGGTCGCTCAGTGCCAATAAATGCGTCTATCCGGGATAGCCGAGCTAGGAGTTTAGATTCACTTAGTGACTTAACTAATATTGATTTAGACTTGGATACTGAAAACATGGATAAAGAAAGGTTATTATTTCAAAAAAAGTAAACATTTTTTTTACTCATATTATATGGAAAATTGTATTTTTTTTTATTAGGATTGTTGAAGAATATGAAGATCTACGCTGTAGATTTGAAAAAGCTGTTCAAGAAATAAGAGCAATGAAACGTGAACTTAGAGAATCAAACATTCAAACTGATTGTTTGGAATTGGAGTTGATTAATGCCAGACAAGACTTACAGATTAGGCAGCAAACGTACGAGGCTCAAGCTTCTATGATGGCAGCTAGAATTCAAGATCTAACTACAAAACTTACTGCAGCTGATAAACAGGTAAAATCAAAATTATAAATAAATATTGTGTAATAAATTTCAATTATTCCTGTCTTGATTTTGCAGATTCGTTTGCTAAAACAAAAACTTACCAAGTCGGAAGGGCGAGAGAAACGTCGTTCTTTGTCACTCAAAGGACGTGAATCGTTTACTATATGCAAAGAGTTAGAAGAGAAACTAGTGGATTTAGAAAAGAAAATCGGTAAACTCGATGTAACTAATGGTAATGCAATAGAAATATCCGATTCCAAGGATACAGGCTGTCGAGCTAGCACAGTTGCATCTAGGCTGCGACGAAAATCATTGGATAGCGCAACGAGTAGTGAACCTATGAAAGTGCTTATTAGAATGACTTCTCTAGAAAATAGAGTCGCTGAAATGCAAAAGACTAATTCGGATACTATGAATATTATCGTAGAGGATGGTATCGATACCAAAGAAGTTGAAATTTGCAAAATCGAATGCGCTTGGCGTGCGAAAATGAGTGAGATTGCGACTAAAAGAAGAAAACTTCAAAATGAAGGCTGCTTGGATGATGAAGCAAAAACAACATTATTAGCTGAAAAAGTGGCGACCGAATCGGTTTTTTTAAACAAATTAAGACAGTTAGTTAAAAATGACATTGCAGTAGAGACAACAAACCGAATTAAAAACCGACTCGACTCTAATATCGAATTACTCGCGGAAGTAGATAAAATAGTTGGGATAAAAAATAACACCGAAAAAAGAGTAAAGGAATTTATGGAAAACCGGATGAGTGTAATACAAAAATACAAATGGGATGCTGATGAAGTGAAAAACATCGCGTATGATTGTTTGGAGAACATTGTTACTGACACTGAGATGCACATGGCGTTAGACTACTATTTTAAAACTCAAGATCTATCTGACAAAGGAAGCGTCATGCTAATTCAATGTGTAATGAATAGAGGGAAATTGGAAACATGGTTGAATGAAGTTCGGAATTCGGTTGAATTAAAAATTGACGAAGTCTTGCAGAATTTACCGACCAAGGCGAAACGTACTGAGGAAAAAAGTTGTTTAGAAGAGTACTTCGAAGTGGCAGTGCTTCATTGCATGCTGGAGTCCGGTTTGAACCTGGTGGAGAAGACACCAAAATGTAAGACGGACATGGACGAAGGCGAGGCTCTATCCGAATGCCAATACCTAGCGGCTAAAATGTGCCAGTGTTTGCCTCCGGTAGATGATAAGCGGATGTTGCACGACAGTCTAGGAGGAGTTGAAACCGAAGTGATGGCTTTAAGGTCATGCATGGAAGATTTAATCGATAAGCGACAGTTGAACGGACCAGTGTCTGATCCACAGCCTTTACGCAATGAGAACAAGACCACGTCTTGGATAGAAGATGTGTGTAACAAATGTCACGACTTGCGCATGCAAATAGCCTCACTACAAATGTATCTAGCACAGTGCCAAGAATGCCAGAGATGTGTTTACCTACAGGAAAAAATCAAGGGATACGAACAGGAACGCGATGACGAACTGGAAGCAGTTAAGAAGCAACATCAAATGGATGTAGCTGAGCTAAAGAGTCGCTTAGAGGAGGAGAAACGAAAACTATCGGCTGTAAACGATCAAGATCAAAATGTACTCAAAGACCGAGTAAGAAAGTTAGAAAAACGCCTAAGCGCACTAGACTCTGAATACAGCCAACAAATGGATAATTTAAGATTATCTTATCAAATTTCGTTGGCTTCAAATGATTCTTCGAACAGTATTATGACAGAAGAATCAACCAAGCTGAGGTATCAAACGGAAATTGAACATTTAAGGGTGAGAAATAAATAATAACAAAATAAACTATAGTTGAGAAAATTAAATATTCATTTTTATAATACGGCATCTATAATTTTAAATTGTAACTTAAAATCGTTAAGCTCCATTTTTTTAAATCATTTATAACTATGATTTAGGCATTATGTGAAAAAGGTCTGTTGGCAATGGAGAACTCACATAGACGTATTATCGTTGAATTGGAGGAAAAACACCGCCAGGAGACCGAATCGTTAAAATTGGAAAAAGAACAGGCGCTTGCCGAGGAAACACACGCGACTTTGGCCGGTGAGTAGCGTTTATATGTATTTATAACGGACAAACAACGGTGATTATTAGTAATATTTAATTTTTTTCAATCTTATATTGCAATATTATTATTTGTTTGTAGCATTGGATGCGATGAGAAAAGCTCACGAGGCTGAAGTGCAAAAGGAAGTGACCAAGTTTAAGACTGAATTTTTGAAAAAGATCCAATCCAATCACGACATCGGTGCTCTGCATAAAGAACACGAGTGAGTCGTCGAAAAACGCAAACATTGGTTGTTTGAAAAATTGTGGTACTTATGACTGTACTTTTTGAATTTCAGAGCCGAAATGGAAGAGATCAAAAAAGAAATTCTCTCGTTGTCTGAAAAGTACTCAATCAAGTGCGTCGAGTCGGCGAACCTGGAAGAAGAACTAAAATCGGCAAACTCGCAACTGGCACAAGCTCAGCAGCAGATCATACAATTGGATTCCAGGTATGTCGATTGTCGCTCTCGTCAAATCCCTTAGTATCGGCTAAAGTTTTACTTCATTCGAAAACTAGTTATTATATATACTATTCCCTCGCCTGTCCTCGCTGACCACAACCTTTATATACACTTTTGCTCCAATTTCCTTGCACAAAATGTATATCATAAAATATTGTGTACCATAATATTATGATATCTAACGTCGTATTTCGTGTTGAACGCTCGTCGTTTAGGAACAAACAACTCCGTGCACATTTGGTGTCCGAGACCAACGATAACATAACATCTGACTTCGAAATCACGACAGATGCCGAACTAGGCCGATTGAAGCAAGACATACTGGTAAGTGAACATCAAGCATGATCACATTGTTTATATAATAGTGCGCTATTGCATGACACCTGTTATTCGCTGATTTTACACCGTAGACAAAGTTCTTGTATAATAGTTTAAATAGTATTGTGGTAGTAGCAGTAGTATAGTAAGGTAATGGTAGTTAAGTAGTATAAATAGTTTAATAGAGGTGAAATGTTTCATACTTGTCGAAACGTACCGAACACTAAAATTGAATGCAAATCACTTGCAATATGCGTATTGTAATTTATATTCCGTCGCAAGTATGTGCAATATTTTTTTTCCAACATTTTAAAACAAAAATCTTCAATAATAAAATGAAATATTTTTATGTTATTTAATGACTATAATCACACCATAGTTAATCCTTTTTAAGAACATACAAATTTGAAATTTGCTAGTATAATAAATGACTGCAGTCAGTTATGAGCAACACTAAATTAAACATACTGTGTAGGCTGTCGTTGATTCGTTTTTATCTAAGTGGCATTTCGAAATGATGATATTTTTAAAACATTTTGAAACTGATTTAACAACGGTTTAATATCGACGTCCTACGAGTCCTATCGTGTAACCATATCATTAAAACCATATACATTCCAAATTGTAGCCTGCGTAGTATTTTGTATAGGTAATAAAAATAATAATAATAATAATAATACTTATATTACGCGTATTTTACTCAGATGTATTTTATATTCATTTCACTTGTAGTTTTTTAATAATATAATAATATAACAGTTGTATTTTGTACATACCTAATAATATAATCCCTGTTTGTATAATCAATATTTTTTTTTATATATACCTTTTATTGCTTGACCGCACACAACAGCATGGCGAATCGCTTGACAGCATTTTGAACAGTTTTGAACAGTACGACGCGACGGTGACGCGGGTCGACCGGCCCGTCGTAGTGGCGCTGGTAAATAAGTTGCGGACCGTCGCGGCCTGCAGGAGCCGCACTCGAGGTATACACTATACAGCACACGCACAACCAAAGTATACCAAAGTAACCGAGGACGCATACTTATACCTGGGCGGCGGGCGGCTGTTTTCCGGGGGTTAAACGGGTTTCCGATCGACGTCAGTCCCTCGAATAGGGCCGAAAGCTAGTAGACCGCTGTTGCTATATAAATAGAACCGGGACCGCTTTCAACACCCCTTTCTGCTATATGGTTTCGGTGTATTGTTTTCTTGTAGATCTCTGGTTATCGTATCGTTGGTTTTGGTCCGATTCCGGTTCTATTGACAGCTTAGAAACCCAAAATCTCACATATCGGTTCCGGTCTGCAGAGGCTCCAGATCTAGACGTTGTACCTATTATCTTTTATGTTATACCTGTACCTATAACACTATAAGTACACAATTCGGAGACGTTTATTTATTATTATTCAGTGTAGTTATATATCAATACTTGTATTAACATTTAGGGATCACTAAACACATTTATAATATTAGTGAATAGTGATGTGTGTGTGTGTGTGTGTGTGTGTGTGTGTGTGTTAGTATGCATACGATTTTGGAGTGATTTATTATTATTACCAAGCGGTAAATATATAACTATAATAAAATTCTACAGATTTCTGAATCGATTCAGTACGCCCGTCCGCCCGACTGGAACGAAGTCGGTCAACAGCTACACATTGACATTTTTTGTTTATTGTACTTAAGAGGACGCCATACAGGCATTTGTTGTCCTCGTCTAACAAATGTATAACATGGCAAAAAATGTTCATGAAAAAGGTGAGAACCACTCAGGCTGCAGTTTAAGTTAAGCTAGAAAAAGGAGTATATTGACTGTTCGATGTTGTTTTTAATTTGTTGATATCACAAGTACAAAAAAAGTCTTTAATGATTGAAAATTCATTATTTTTGAGCTTTCAAACTTGAATAACTTTTTTTTTGCTTCTGAAAGCAATTGAGAAAATAAAAACAACATTGCACAGTTAATGTTCTCCCCTTTATTATATGAGTGTTTGATTGCTTAGCTTAGACTACAGCCCGAGTCGTTCTTACCCACAAAAAACAGTTGTTGCTGTGTTTTACATTTGCAAGATGGAGACAACACATGTGGATGCAGCGTCCTCTTACTTGATTAATTATATTAGAGTCTGGATTTTTTTGTTCTTACCTATATTTTTCGAGTGTTTACATGTTCTTGACTAGGTTTAGAATTATAGACAAATTTTATAACCTAGAATAGACACGTAAATAAAGTCATTTAAAGTTTAGGGTATTCTATACTAAAATCTAAAAGTTCTATTTTTTATTTAAATACATATACCATTTAACTTCTGAGTACTATTTATTTTATTTTTATTCCCATTTTATTCGTTTACCAAAAAACACTTATGCGCGTTGCGCACTTGTGCCAGATGTTCATATCCATTTCTGCTACTTTTAACCATTGAAAATTAATTTGAATTATTTTTGCAACGTACAAAGTAACACAAATGATTGAACAAATAGTGTATACTTTTCTACTGGTCTATTATTTAAGAAGATAAGTGAAAACAACTTTTTGGGGAGAAACGAGGATGTACTCTGTTCTATTACAGTCTAGTATCATACACTAAAAATAGGATAGAATATTTCGCAAAAAAATATACTAAGTAGTCACTTACTACTTATTGTAGCAAGTAGGTACCTACTTCCCATAGATTGCATGTTTGAAGCTTTTTAAAGGACATTAAAGTCCGGACTCTAGAGTAATAATAAATATAGCGAACCAGAATACGGCTTTGCCTATGTATACAAAACGATATTATATTGTCTTTAAATAATAATTGTATTAAATAAGTTTTTTGTTTTGATTTTGTAGAGCCCATTGTCGACGAGTCACTCGTTACACCAGAAACGTGTAACGTAACTTCTCGTCACGCGGAACCCTCGGCTCTAAACCCATCAGCAGGTAAAATTATTTTTTATAATTTACCCACTAAGGCACTTAAATTACATGATTATCTACATATATCTGTAAACTATAGCTTGTGTTAAGATAGTGAGTATGTGTGATTGTTAAGTTATCATAGTTTTATACTATAGTGGCTTTAAAATAAAAAAAAGATAATGAGTATAGGTAATACATCGATGTGAATAAAAGCAATAAGTAAAAAAATATAGTCTATAGATGTGTGAATGTGTGATTGATACAAAAAAGCAAAATTTAATAGTAGACAATTTCAAGCATACATTTTTGAATTATACAATTACAAGAGAGAGAGAGAGAAAAAAATAAATAAATAACAAAAAAAAATGTAATTAATACAATAAATAAATTATAAACATTTAACAGTGCTTTCCCCTATTTGTGTACAAAATAATATAGAATACTTATAGGTACTTAAGTATACTAAGGTAATACTTAGGTATTAGCTATGCGTATATTGTGCACCTTAAGTTTGATTTGACTTTAATTCTTTAAAAATATATATTATTCGTTTCTGAAATTAGAATTTTTTTTTTTGTATTTTGTCCCGCTCTCCCTATTGACCCTGTTTATTTTAGCCTATATTATAACATTATGTTGAAAATAATGATTTTACAAAAACACTATAGCCCTCCCCACAAAATTCCTGGCTACTCCACTGCAGCCCTATTCTAAGAAATTAAAATAAAGTCAGTCTGGTCTCGGTCTTTTCCAAACAGATTAAAAATCAATTTGTCTAGTTAAATTGTGCTGCAGTGTTGGTCATAATTTAAAATAATTGGTTAAATAAATAAATATGATATTGTACCTATTAACGTGTGTATAATGACCACTGTATCGCGTTCGCAGAGCCGAAGAGGTCTCCGAAGAAACTGTTCAGGGCCAACAGCATCTTGCTGAGGTCGCCGGCCATGTGCGGCGTGGTGGCCGACCGGAAGAAAATGTTCGAACGACGGTAAAACGGAGCTCGCTCATCCGCCCGGCCGCCGGAAGTCGTCGCCGCATGTATCTCGTGCTTCATCTACGACGTATTAATTATTTGTTATTGTTATGTTATACTGTAAGATTGATACAGTGACGATAGCAATTATTATTGTAATATTATATTATATTTACCTCCTCGCGCATGCGCAATACCAGTATATAATGTATATTAATATTGTGACATGAGCGCGTGTGTGTGATTCATATTGAATCGTTTTTGTTCTTTTTATCGTTATATAATATTATAATATTTATATAAAATATATTATATATAATATATAAACCTATTATGTATTATTGAATATTATTATGTTTTTTTTTTTCATTTTAAAAATATGTTTTTCTCTTTCCCCCTTTCCGTTTGAAAAAAACGCATGTGTTCAGCCTAATTAGTTTTGTATACCAATAATATAATAGTTGTACATAATTTTACGTGATGTGCATAACAATATTATTGTATTTCGTAGTCTTATTATTAATATCATTGCGATATTTTATTATTTTGTAGTCGCGTATTGTACTCTTACCCCCTTGTATTGTGTATAATGTTACATTATTATTTATGTGACGAGACGGAAGGCGTTAAACATTTTGAATATATATTATAATTATAATACTTATAGTACATTTTGTTTTTCTTCTCGTAGGTATATGATATGAAAATAAAAATATATATTACGTTTGTCATCGCGTGTTATATCGTATTTTTATTATTGCATTAGTTTTTTTTTCAATATTAGTGTGTGTTTCTTTTTTTTTTGTTAAATAGTGTTACAAAACTAACCAAATACGTCGTGTTCGTAACTCGTGCACCCCCACCTCTCCCCACCTGTAAACCCGTTTATGTCGCGAAATTGCTTAGCAAAACAAATCATAATATAATATAAATGAGTACAGCAAGTTCACTTTCGTTTGACATTTTTTACTGTTTTGAGTTTGAAAAAAATTAATTTTTGTCAGTTCTACATTGTACCCCGATAGTTAAATCTCCCTCTTATTATTATTATTATTTTTTTTTTTTTTAGTTTAAGACTTTTTGTTGTTATGCGAAGCTCAATCTAACAAATAAATAATTTTTTTTGCGGTTTGTTTAATTATTATAATTTGTTGTTTATTCTAGTTTTATTTGGAACAAAAAATAACTAATGGCTATAACATTGATAAGACAGTATAGAGTATTCTTAAACCAAAATAATATCATACTAAGCTTGCCGCAGCACCATTTATGAAAATGTTATTATAAGATTACGGAAAACGATGACTGCAAGGAAAAAGCCTACCGCGATTGCCGTGTTATGGGCATCGAGCTTTTGATAATGTACAAACAGTTTATAACAGCGTTTCCCAAAGTGTGTTCCGCGGAACCTTAGGGTTCCGTTAGATGTATGAGATTATTGAGAAAATTATGTTTATTTAATGTTTGTTGTTTAAAAAATGTTTGATTGAAAATTTTTTTTAAACCAAGTTTAATAATGAAAAGTCATTAACAGTATCATTAAAATATTATTTGGACTTGAGAGTTTAAGGAATTGAGTTTCCTTTTTTAATTTACAAAAATTGTGGTTAGGTTGGATTAGACATTAGGGTTCCGCGAAACACAAACAATTTTTTAAGGGTGCCGTGGTCGTAAAAGTTTGGGAACCGCTG